>NC_069397.1:60323297-60325797 GCF_027475565.1 Acinonyx jubatus | reverse complement strand
TTAACTTTAACTGTAACTTTAACTTTAACGTGAACTTTAACTTGTAACTTTTAACTTTTAACTTTAACTTTAACTTTAACTTTAACTGTATAACTTTAACTGTAACTTTAACTTTAACTTTAACTTTAACTTGAACTTTAACTGTAACTTTAACTTTAACGTGAACTTTAACTTTAACTTTAACTTGAACTTTAACTTGAACTTTAACTGTTAACTTTAACTTGAACTGTAACTTTAACTTTAACTTTAACTGTAACTTGAACTTTAACTTTAACGTTGTAACTTGTAACTTTAACTTTAACGTTTAACTTTAACTTTAACTTTAAACTTTAACTTTAACTGTTAACTTTAACTGTAACTTTAACTTGTAACTTTAACTTTAACTTTAACTTTTAACTTTAACTTAACTGTGAACGTTAACTTAACTTTAACTGTTAACTTTAACTTTAACTTTAACTTTAACGTTAACTTTAACTTTAACTTTAACTGTAACTTTAACTTTAACTTTAACTTTAACTTTAACTTTAACTTGAACTTTAACTTGTGAACGTGTAACTGTTAACTTGTAACTTTAACTTGAACTTTAACTTTAACTTTAACTTGTAACTTGAACTGTAACTGTTAACTTTAACTTTAACTTTAACTTTAAACTTTAACTTTAACTTTAACTGTAACTTGTAACTTTAACTGTTAACTTTGAACGTTAACTTGAACTTTAACTGTAACTTTAACTTTAACTTTGAACTTTAACTTTAACTTTAACTTTAACTGTAACTGTTAACTTTAACTTTAACTTTAACTTTAACGTTGTAACTTTAACGTGAACGTTTAACTTTAACTTTAACTTTAACTTTAACTTGTAACTTTAACTTTAACTGTAACTTTAACTGTAACTGTTAACTTTAACTGTAACTTTAACTGTAACTTTAACTGTAACTGTAACTTTAACTTTAACTTTAACTTGAACTTGTAACTTTTAACTTTAACTTTAACTTTAACTGTGAACTTTAACTTGAACTTTAACGTTTAACTGTAACTGTTAACTTTAACTTTAACTTTGAACGTTAACTTTAACTGTAACTTTAACTTTAACTTTAACTTGTAACTGGAACTTTAACTTGAACTTTAACTTTAACTTAACTGTAACTTTAACTTTAACTTTAACTTTAACTTGTAACTGTAACGTTTAACTTTAACTTTAACTTTAACTGTAACGTTAACTTTAACTTGTAACTTTAACTTTAACTTGTAACGTTGAACTGTTAACGTTGAACTTTAACGTTAACTTTTAACTTTAACGTTAACTTTAACGTTAACTTTAACTTGTAACTGTAACTTTAACGTTAACTTGTAACTTTAACTTTAACTTTAACTTGTAACTTTAACTTTGAACTTTAACTTTAACGTGTAACTTTAACTTTAACTGTTAACTGTAACTTTAACTGTTAACTTTAACTTTGAACTTTAACTGTAACTTAACTGTTAACTTTAACTTTAACTGTAACTTTAACGTTGAACTTTAACTGTAACGTTAACTTAACTTTAACTTTAACTTTAACGTTGAACTTTAACTTTAACGTTAACTTTAACTTTAACGTGTAACGTGAACTTGTAACTTTAACTGTTAACTTTAACGTGTAACTTTAACTTGTAACTTTAACTTTAACTTTGAACTTTAACTTGAACTTTAACTTTAACTTTAACTTTGAACTTGTAACTTTAACTGTAACTGTAACTTTAACTTTAACTTTAACTTTAACTGTAAACTTTAACTTTAACTTGTAACTTTAACTTTAACTTGTAACTTTAACTTTAACTTTAACTTTAACTTTAACTGTTAACTGTAACTTTAACTTTAACTGTAACTTGTAACTTTAACTGTAACTTTAACTGTTGAACTTTAACTGTAACTTTAACGTGTAACTTGTAACTTTAACTTTAACTTAACTTTGAACGTTTAACTGTAACTTGAACTTTAACTTTAACTTTAACTTTAACTGTAACTTTAACTTGAACTGTTAACTTTAACTTTAACTTTAACTTTAACTTTAACTTTAACGTTAACTTTAACTTTAACGTGTAACTTTAACTTTAACTTTAACTTGTAACTTTAACTTTAACTGTAACTTGTGAACGTTTAACTTTAACGTTTAACTTGAACTTTAACTGTTAACTTTAACTTTGAACTGTAACGTTGTAACGTTAACTTTAACTTTAAACTTGTAACTTGTAACTTTAACTTTAACTTTAACTTTAACGTTAACTTTAACGTTAACTTGTAACGTTAACTTTGAACTTTAACTGTAACGTTGAACTTTAACTGAACTGTAACGTTTAACTTTAACTTTAACTTTAACTTGTAACTGTAACGTTAACTTTAACGTTAACTTTAACTTTAACTGTGAACTTTAACTTAACGTTAACTTTAACTTTGAACTTTAACTTTAACTTTAACGTGTAACTTGTAACTTTAACGTTAACTTTAACTTTAACGTTAACT
>NC_069397.1:60303297-60308297 GCF_027475565.1 Acinonyx jubatus | reverse complement strand
TAACCCTAACCCTAACCCTAACCCTAACCCTAACCCTAACCCTAACCCTAACCCTAACCCTAACCCTAACCCTAACCCTAACCCTAACCCTAACCCTAACCCTAACCCTAACCCTAACCCTAACCCTAACCCTAACCCTAACCCTAACCCTAACCCTAACCCTAACCCTAACCCTAACCCTAACCCTAACCCTAACCCTAACCCTAACCCTAACCCTAACCCTAACCCTAACCCTAACCCTAACCCTAACCCTAACCCTAACCCTAACCCTAACCCTAACCCTAACCCTAACCCTAACCCTAACCCTAACCCTAACCCTAACCCTAACCCTAACCCTAACCCTAACCCTAACCCTAACCCTAACCCTAACCCTAACCCTAACCCTAACCCTAACCCTAACCCTAACCCTAACCCTAACCCTAACCCTAACCCTAACCCTAACCCTAACCCTAACCCTAACCCTAACCCTAACCCTAACCCTAACCCTAACCCTAACCCTAACCCTAACCCTAACCCTAACCCTAACCCTAACCTAACCCTAACCCTAACCCTAACCCTAACCCTAACCCTAACCCTAACCCTAACCCTAACCCTAACCCTAACCCTAACCCTAACCCTAACCCTAACCCTAACCCTAACCCTAACCCTAACCCTAACCCTAACCCTAACCCTAACCCTAACCCTAACCCTAACCCTAACCCTAACCCTAACCCTAACCCTAACCCTAACCCTAACCCTAACCTAACCCTAACCCTAACCCTAACCCTAACCCTAACCCTAACCCTAACCCTAACCCTAACCCTAACCCTAACCCTAACCCTAACCCTAACCCTAACCCTAACCCTAACCCTAACCCTAACCCTAACCCTAACCCTAACCCTAACCCTAACCCTAACCCTAACCCTAACCCTAACCTAACCCTAACCCTAACCCTAACCCTAACCCTAACCCTAACCCTAACCCTAACCCTAACCCTAACCCTAACCCTAACCCTAACCCTAACCCTAACCCTAACCCTAACCCTAACCCTAACCCTAACCCTAACCCTAACCCTAACCCTAACCCTAACCCTAACCCTAACCCTAACCCTAACCCTAACCCTAACCCTAACCCTAACCCTAACCCTAACCCTAACCCTAACCCTAACCCTAACCCTAACCCTAACCCTAACCCTAACCCTAACCCTAACCCTAACCCTAACCCTAACCCTAACCCTAACCCTAACCCTAACCCTAACCCTAACCCTAACCCTAACCCTAACCCTAACCCTAACCCTAACCCTAACCCTAACCCTAACCCTAACCCTAACCCTAACCCTAACCCTAACCCTAACCCTAACCCTAACCCTAACCCTAACCCTAACCCTAACCCTAACCCTAACCCTAACCCTAACCCTAACCCTAACCCTAACCCTAACCCTAACCCTAACCCTAACCCTAACCCTAACCCTAACCCTAACCCTAACCCTAACCCTAACCCTAACCCTAACCCTAACCCTAACCCTAACCCTAACCCTAACCCTAACCCTAACCCTAACCCTAACCCTAACCCTAACCCTAACCCTAACCCTAACCCTAACCCTAACCCTAACCCTAACCCTAACCCTAACCCTAACCCTAACCCTAACCCTAACCCTAACCCTAACCCTAACCCTAACCCTAACCCTAACCCTAACCCTAACCCTAACCCTAACCCTAACCCTAACCCTAACCCTAACCCTAACCCTAACCCTAACCCTAACCTAACCCTAACCCTAACCCTAACCCTAACCCTAACCCTAACCCTAACCCTAACCCTAACCTAACCCTAACCCTAACCCTAACCCTAACCCTAACCCTAACCCTAACCCTAACCCTAACCCTAACCCTAACCCTAACCCTAACCCTAACCCTAACCCTAACCCTAACCCTAACCTAACCCTAACCCTAACCCTAACCCTAACCCTAACCCTAACCCTAACCCTAACCCTAACCCTAACCCTAACCCTAACCCTAACCCTAACCCTAACCCTAACCCTAACCCTAACCCTAACCCTAACCCTAACCCTAACCCTAACCCTAACCCTAACCCTAACCCTAACCCTAACCCTAACCCTAACCCTAACCCTAACCCTAAACCCTAACCCTAACCCTAACCCTAACCCTAACCCTAACCCTAACCCTAACCCTAACCCTAACCCTAACCCTAACCCTAACCCTAACCCTAACCCTAACCCTAACCCTAACCCTAACCCTAACCCTAACCCTAACCCTAACCCTAACCCTAACCCTAACCCTAACCCTAACCCTAACCCTAACCCTAACCCTAACCCTAACCCTAACCCTAACCCTAACCCTAACCCTAACCCTAACCCTAACCCTAACCCTAACCCTAACCCTAACCCTAACCCTAACCCTAACCCTAACCCTAACCCTAACCCTAACCCTAACCCTAACCCTAACCCTAACCCTAACCCTAACCCTAACCCTAACCCTAACCCTAACCCTAACCCTAACCCTAACCCTAACCCTAACCCTAACCCTAACCCTAACCCTAACCCTAACCCTAACCCTAACCCTAACCCTAACCCTAACCCTAACCCTAACCCTAACCCTAACCCTAACCCTAACCCTAACCCTAACCCTAACCCTAACCCTAACCCTAACCCTAACCCTAACCCTAACCCTAACCCTAACCCTAACCCTAACCCTAACCCTAACCCTAACCCTAACCCTAACCCTAACCCTAACCCTAACCCTAACCCTAACCCTAACCCTAACCCTAACCCTAACCCTAACCCTAACCCTAACCCTAACCCTAACCCTAACCCTAACCCTAACCCTAACCCTAACCCTAACCCTAACCCTAACCCTAACCCTAACCCTAACCCTAACCCTAACCCTAACCCTAACCCTAACCCTAACCCTAACCCTAACCCTAACCCTAACCCTAACCCTAACCCTAACCCTAACCCTAACCCTAACCCTAACCCTAACCCTAACCCTAACCCTAACCCTAACCCTAACCCTAACCCTAACCCTAACCCTAACCCTAACCCTAACCCTAACCCTAACCCTAACCCTAACCCTAACCCTAACCCTAACCCTAACCCTAACCCTAACCCTAACCCTAACCCTAACCCTAACCCTAACCCTAACCCTAACCCTAACCCTAACCCTAACCCTAACCCTAACCCTAACCCTAACCCTAACCCTAACCCTAACCCTAACCCTAACCCTAACCCTAACCCTAACCCTAACCCTAACCCTAACCCTAACCCTAACCCTAACCCTAACCCTAACCCTAACCCTAACCCTAACCCTAACCCTAACCCTAACCCTAACCCTAACCCTAACCCTAACCCTAACCCTAACCCTAACCCTAACCCTAACCCTAACCCTAACCCTAACCCTAACCCTAACCCTAACCTAACCCTAACCCTAACCCTAACCCTAACCCTAACCCTAACCCTAACCCTAACCCTAACCCTAACCCTAACCCTAACCCTAACCTAACCCTAACCCTAACCCTAACCCTAACCCTAACCCTAACCCTAACCCTAACCCTAACCCTAACCCTAACCCTAACCCTAACCCTAACCCTAACCCTAACCCTAACCCTAACCCTAACCCTAACCCTAACCCTAACCCTAACCCTAACCCTAACCCTAACCCTAACCCCAACCCTAACCCTAACCCTAACCCTAACCCTAACCCTAACCCTAACCCTAACCCTAACCCTAACCCTAACCCTAACCCTAACCCTAACCCTAACCCTAACCCTAACCCTAACCCTAACCCTAACCCTAACCCTAACCCTAACCCTAACCCTAACCCTAACCCTAACCCTAACCCTAACCCTAACCCTAACCCTAACCCTAACCCTAACCCTAACCCTAACCCTAACCCTAACCCTAACCCTAACCCTAACCCTAACCCTAACCCTAACCCTAACCCTAACCCTAACCCTAACCCTAACCCTAACCCTAACCCTAACCCTAACCCTAACCCTAACCCTAACCCTAACCCTAACCCTAACCCTAACCCTAACCCTAACCCTAACCCTAACCCTAACCCTAACCCTAACCCTAACCCTAACCCTAACCCTAACCCTAACCCTAACCCTAACCCTAACCCTAACCCTAACCCTAACCCTAACCCTAACCCTAACCCTAACCCTAACCCTAACCCTAACCCTAACCCTAACCCTAACCCTAACCCTAACCTAACCCTAACCCTAACCCTAACCCTAACCCTAACCCTAACCCTAACCCTAACCCTAACCCTAACCCTAACCCTAACCCTAACCCTACCCTAACCCTAACCCTAACCCTAACCCTAACCCTAACCCTAACCCTAACCCTAACCCTAACCCTAACCCTAACCCTAACCCTAACCCTAACCCTAACCCTAACCCTAACCCTAACCCTAACCCTAACCCTAACCCTAACCCCTAACCCTAACCCTAACCCTAACCCTAACCCTAACCCTAACCCTAACCCTAACCCTAACCCTAACCCTAACCCTAACCCTAACCCTAACCCTAACCCTAACCCTAACCCTAACCCTAACCCTAACCCTAACCCTAACCCTAACCCTAACCCTAACCCTAACCCTAACCCTAACCCTAACCCTAACCCTAACCCTAACCCTAACCCAACCCTAACCCTAACCTAACCTAACCCTAACCCTAACCCTAACCCTAACCCTAACCCTAACCCTAACCCTAACCCTAACCCTAACCCTAACCCTAACCCTAACCCTAACCCTAACCCTAACCCTAACCCTAACCCTAACCCTAACCCTAACCCTAACCCTAACCCTAACCCTAACCCTAACCCTAACCCTAACCCTAACCCTAACCCTAACCCTAACCCTAACCTAACCCTAACCCTAACCCTAACCCTAACCCTAACCCTAACCCTAACCCTAACCCTAACCCTAACCCTAACCCTAACCCTAACCCTAACCCTAACCCTAACCCTAACCCTAACCCTAACCCTAACCCTAACCCTAACCCTA